>NC_073745.1:156816834-156829334 GCF_029784135.1 Toxorhynchites rutilus septentrionalis
GGTCCCTAGGGTTGTCTGCTTCGGTCCATTTTTCTACGCTGCATTTAATTTTCCTGAGTTTCTGTTCTCTGCAGTGGAACCAGGTTTTGTTCCATTCGTCCTTTATTGCTTCTTTGATCCACCTGATGGCATCTTCCTTAGGTATGGTTCTGTCTTCAAGTGGCTTGGATCGACCTTCGTTGGCTAAAAAGTCCGCTTTCTCGTTGCCTTCAATCCCAGTATGGCCGGGAATCCATGTAAATCTTATACCTTTTTCCCAAGCTGTTGCTTTGGCCTGCTTCAGCCATGGGTGGTCGCAGTTTCCGCTTTCCAGCCCAGCCAGACAGCTTGCAGAGTCCGTGAATATTATTGAACCTTCTCTGGCAGCCTGGGTTGCCTTATGGAGAGCATATGCCTCAGCAGAGAATATGCTACACTGTTTTGGTAGTCTACCGTTTATGCACACGTTTGTGTTGGGGATCGTTATACCATACCCCACATCATTTTTTGTTTTCGAACCATCAGTGTATATTAGGCTTCTTCCTGGGTATTTGTATGTGTACATTCTGAAATTCGTTTTTGCGACGTTATTTGGGCATCCTGCCTTAGTATTGGCTTTTATTGTCCAATCAATAATTGGACATTGGTGTACCCATGTTCTTTGTTTGGTTGGTACACTTGTTACGGTTTGAGGTAGATCTTGATTTGTAAGCTGTTTAAAGCTGAAGTTTGCTCTTTCCAATAGAGGGAGGGTTTCCCATTGGTCTGATGTAAGCCTGTCTTTCAGTTGATATGCTTTTGTACAAATGTTTCTAGTGATTTGGTATTTGAGAGGGAGCTCTCCACATTCGGCATAAATTGATAGTACTGGGCTGGTGCAAAAAGCACCTGATGCTATTCTGATTCCTTCGTTGTATACAGATTCTAGAGCTTTAGTAGCTTTATCGCCTGCTCTTGAGTACAGCTCAGCTCCATGTAATATTTTGGCTAATATTGTAGCGTTTACTACCTTTATTAGGGTACATCTGTTGCTAGGTTTGAACCTTCCTGCTATTATTTTCATTACTCTTATATAACCTTGTGTTGTTCTCTTAACGTCTTCGAAGTGTTGTCTGAAGGTTAATTTTGAATCTATTGTTACTCCCAGTACTTTCATTTTTCTATCTTGGGGGATTATGCATTCTCCCAGATGGAGCGAGGGGGCCTTTCTATGGTGTCGTCTTCTGCATATATGTACTAGTTTTGATTTCTGGGGATTAATCTTGAATCCCCTTTCATCGGCCCAACATTGTATGTGGTTGATCGCTCTTTGAGTTTTCCTTCTATTCCAGCCTGGCGTTTCACCGTAGTTAATAAGTGTAATGTCATCTGCGTATACCACCAGAGACACGTTATTTGGTACCCTTTCGAAGAGGGACTCCATAGCTATTAAAAATAGCGTTGTTGACATGACTGAACCTTGCGGTATGCCGTTTTGTAGGGTTCTAGATGAGCTCAATGCTCCTTTGCAAAACACTTTAATTTTCCTATCGGTCAGGAAGTCTTTAACGAAGCTCAGAATGCGACCGTCAAAACCCCATACTTTCATTTGCTTTAAGATTGGTAGTCTCCACGTCCTATCGAAAGCTTTGGACAGGTCCAGCGAGACCATGTCTAGGTGGGCATTTTGCCTTGTGGCTGTATTAATTATACTCTCGACGTGTGCTAGGTAGGTGGTTGTACTTTTGCCTCTTCTAAAAGCATGTTGTCTTTCGTTTAACAGGTTTCTGTACTCTAGCTCATCAATGAGTCTTCTGTTGACCATTCTTTCTAATGTTTTGCCCACACAACTAAGGAGGGTTATAGGTCTATATCCATCTGGGTTCATGGTGTTGCTGCCTACTTTGGGAATGGGTATGATAATACCTTCTTTCCATTTTCTTGGTATTTTGCCGGTATGCCATACTTCGTTAAGTGTTTTCAGTAGTATAGCTTTACCCTTAATTGGAAGATTTTGTAGTAGTGGATAGGTTATATTATCTTCACCTGGGGATTTTCCTGTGGCACTGTTCAGTGCCCATAGGAGTTCTTTCATGTCGAAGCTTCTGTTGTAAATTTCATTATTTTCACTTATTTTTATATCCACTGTTTTCTCCTCGTTCTCTTTGAAGTTTCTGAAGGAGGTCTCGTAGACCTCATCTGACGATACTTTAGTGAAGTGCTTGGCAAGTTCTTCTGTTATGATGTTATTGTCGTCTGTTATTTTTTGGTCAATATTCATTATTATTCTCTCACATTTGTATTCTCCTTTACATGCTCTAACTTTAGCCCACATGCTGGAGCTGCTTGTGTTTGGGGAGATCCCTGCTAGGTATTCCTCCCAGCTCTTTTTTCTTGCCGCCTTTATTATGGTTCTTGCTTTTGCTCTCTCTATTCTGAACTTTTTCGCGTTTTCCTGGTATTCAGGTGAGGAAGGGTTGGAGTTCTTCAACTTCCTGAGTGCCTTTTTACGGCTTTTTATGGCTTGGTGTACTTCGCTGGTCCACCATGGGACCTCTCTCTTTGGCTTGTAGCCAGTTGTTTTCCTCATGCTTTTGCTAGCCGCAGTTGTTATGATATCTGTTAGTCCCAGGGGGTCTATACTTTCTATACCTGTTAAGGCACGTTCGATTTCACTCTCATATTTGTTCCAGTTAGCTGCTTCTGTTACCCATCTTTTCCTTCTTGTGGGAAGTACTGTTGTTTGGCCATGTTTTTGTAGTAAAATAGGGAAGTGGTCGCTTCCTCTTGTGTCTTCGTCAGTTCTCCATAAATAGCTGTTGGGCAAATTATGCGAGGCTATCATCAGGTCTATTGCCGATGGTTTACCAGAGGTTGGGTGCATCCTAGTCGGATTACCTTCGTTTAGTATTTTCCATCGATGTTTATCTGTCTCCTCAAGGAGGAGATTGCCTCTTGTATCGTTTTTGTATGATCCCCAATTTTCGTTGTGGGCATTGAAATCGCCCACTAGTATGTACGGTTGTGGGAGTTGTCTCGCAATGTGTGTTATTTCTGCAATTATGGCCCTTTCATATTCGATGTTTGTATAGTGTGGCGATATATATATGTTTGCGATCGTAAGTTTTAGTGGGAGGTGTATAGTTACTGCTACGACTTGCACCTTATCGATCCCACTTACATCTATCCACTTATGGGGTGCGTCGTGGAGTACTCCCAATGCAACCCCGTTTTTGTTTGGGTGACTGTGATCGTTGTATATTTTCCAGTCATATTGACCACCTAGTACATTTTGCGGTATTTTGGGTACCATTGTTTCTTGAAGTGCAATGATGGATGGATAGTGTTCGTTTACTAGTAGCTGTAGCTCGTGTAGTCTGCCTCGGAAGCCAAAGATGTTCCATTGTAGTATTAGTGTTTCGTTTGTGAATTTGTGATAGCTCATTATGGAATATTAAAGGTTTCACTATAGCTCCGTTGTGTCACTTTGTGACATTTCGGAATCGGAAAAGTTTCCGCTTTTCTTATTTTTCCTTGACGGAGGCGAGGAGTCAGAGGATCTTTTCTCTTTCCTCTTTTTTTGTTTTTTGTTTGCTTTGTTATTAGGTTCGCTCGTTCTCATGCCCTCATGAGCGCTATGGCTGGTTGAAGGTTTTATCAGATCGGCTTCGTTTTGAACAATTTTGTTTATCATGTTGTTCTTCTGCATCTCTGTAATGATTGATTTCAATTCTTCTATCTGTTGCTTCAGTTCTTGGATCTGGGCCTTAAGAGCGTTATTCTCGTTTATGACCTCATTGTTTACCACCAATCTTTGCTGAACTTGGCTTTTGGCTACATCAGCGTAACTTTTTGTTTGTCTTTGTGTGTTTACGTACGTTCTTTTTGCTTCCCCATATGGTATGTTTCTTGATACTTTAATTTTTAGTATATCGTTCTCTCGTTTGTAAAATGGGCAGTTTCTGTCGCCAGGCCCATGATTCCCTTTGCAATTGATGCAATATGGTGGTTCTTCACAAGATGCGTTGATATGGTCTTTCGAGCATTTTTTGCACCTTGCTTCTTCTCTTTGGCATTTCTTCTGTGTATGCCCATATTTGTAGCATTTAAAGCATTGCATTGGTTTCGGGAAATAGTGTCTAGTTTTAAGTCTTAGTAGACCACATTTCAGATGCTCCGGAGGCTCTGATCTATTGATCGTAATGATAAGAAGAGGCGTGTTAACCGTTTCTCTCTTTTCGTTTTTCCTAGTGATTCTGTGTACGTTTAGCACACCTTGGTCTGCTAGCTCAACTTGTATCTCTTTCGTTTCCATTTCCATCATTTCTTCGCTGTAGACCACACATTTTGAGATGTTCAGGTTCTTGTGGTATTCTACTTTTATCTTTTCTCCGTTTACTAAGCTTTTAAGCATTAGTAGCTTTTCCGCGTTTCTGTTGTTCTCTAGAACAATCAGAAAGCTTGTGTCTCTTTTTATGTACTTTATTTCTAATATGTCTTTCGTTAGTTTGGATAGCGTTTTTGATATCAAGAAAGGGTTTCTTGTTATCTTTCCATCGGTTTTTTCTGCCGTAAGGCTGAGGTAAGTTTTACCTCCTACTCCGCTCATCGTCGATACAGTTTTTTGTTTTGGTTGGTTTTGTTTATTGTTCTCCATGTGATTCCCACGAGTCGCTAGGGAAAGGTGGGGTCCTCCGCGTCAGTGCCCTGCTGTAACACGGTAAGGGCTGCATACTGTGGGGTGCGCCCCGGTGCCCCACAGGCTCCGTTAACGGCTTCTCATTTCTATCGCCCCTTCCACCACTCAGCTCTCGGCACGGGTCGCATCACACCTTAACTTTTGGGGCCCGTTTTCCCCCTTCCTTGTCTGCGTACGACCAAAGGTCCCACCGGGGTTGGTTACCCGATCTTTCCTAAGGTTGCTCATACCCCAGCCGGTACCTCGGGGAGGTAAGGATAGGAGTTCCAGGGCGGAAGCTGAAGGGCCAATAATTGGCACTGGATTGCGCTGTACCCTGGCTTTACCAGCCATTAGGACCGAGGTGTGTGTGTGTATATCTTGTTTATTAGGCTTTAACATTTGTTCTACAGTAACTAGCTGCTCTGTCATTCGCCTAAGTTTATCTCTTTTACATTATTCCCTATATTCCCTATACTCCTGTTCACCATCACTTTGAGCGGGCGTTTTTTGCTCTGTTCACTCTTTTTCATTTTTTGAGTATTCGTGATATGGTGGGCCTATCTCTAGTCCCTAACTTAGATCATATTAGTCAAATTACATTCTCTTATGAAATCACACGTTCTTTTTATGTTCTCAGTGCTATTTTTCAGAATTATTTGGATGTTGTCTCCTAGTCCATGTTTCCGTCTTTCAGTGTCGTACTTTCTACACTCCACAAGGATATGTTCTACTGTTAAAGCTGTTCCACAAGTTTCGCACGTGGGTCCATCTTGGTGTCTCTGGCTCATGATTGAGCTGTGCGTCATCCAGGTGTGGCCTATCCTGAGCCTAGTAAGCAACTTCTGGTCCCTAGGGTTGTCTGCTTCGGTCCATTTTTCTACGCTGCATTTAATTTTCCTGAGTTTCTGTTCTCTGCAGTGGAACCAGGTTTTGTTCCATTCGTCCTTTATTGCTTCTTTGATCCACCTGATGGCATCTTCCTTAGGTATGGTTCTGTCTTCAAGTGGCTTGGATCGACCTTCGTTGGCTAAAAAGTCCGCTTTCTCGTTGCCTTCAATCCCAGTATGGCCGGGAATCCATGTAAATCTTATACCTTTTTCCCAAGCTGTTGCTTTGGCCTGCTTCAGCCATGGGTGGTCGCAGTTTCCGCTTTCCAGCCCAGCCAGACAGCTTGCAGAGTCCGTGAATATTATTGAACCTTCTCTGGCAGCCTGGGTTGCCTTATGGAGAGCATATGCCTCAGCAGAGAATATGCTACACTGTTTTGGTAGTCTACCGTTTATGCACACGTTTGTGTTGGGGATCGTTATACCATACCCCACATCATTTTTTGTTTTCGAACCATCAGTGTATATTAGGCTTCTTCCTGGGTATTTGTATGTGTACATTCTGAAATTCGTTTTTGCGACGTTATTTGGGCATCCTGCCTTAGTATTGGCTTTTATTGTCCAATCAATAATTGGACATTGGTGTACCCATGTTCTTTGTTTGGTTGGTACACTTGTTACGGTTTGAGGTAGATCTTGATTTGTAAGCTGTTTAAAGCTGAAGTTTGCTCTTTCCAATAGAGGGAGGGTTTCCCATTGGTCTGATGTAAGCCTGTCTTTCAGTTGATATGCTTTTGTACAAATGTTTCTAGTGATTTGGTATTTGAGAGGGAGCTCTCCACATTCGGCATAAATTGATAGTACTGGGCTGGTGCAAAAAGCACCTGATGCTATTCTGATTCCTTCGTTGTATACAGATTCTAGAGCTTTAGTAGCTTTATCGCCTGCTCTTGAGTACAGCTCAGCTCCATGTAATATTTTGGCTAATATTGTAGCGTTTACTACCTTTATTAGGGTACATCTGTTGCTAGGTTTGAACCTTCCTGCTATTATTTTCATTACTCTTATATAACCTTGTGTTGTTCTCTTAACGTCTTCGAAGTGTTGTCTGAAGGTTAATTTTTGAATCTATTGTTACTCCCAGTACTTTCATTTTTCTATCTTGGGGGATTATGCATTCTCCCAGATGGAGCGAGGGGGCCTTTCTATGGTGTCGTCTTCTGCATATATGTACTAGTTTTGATTTCTGGGGATTAATCTTGAATCCCCTTTCATCGGCCCAACATTGTATGTGGTTGATCGCTCTTTGAGTTTTCCTTCTATTCCAGCCTGGCGTTTCACCGTAGTTAATAAGTGTAATGTCATCTGCGTATACCACCAGAGACACGTTATTTGGTACCCTTTCGAAGAGGGACTCCATAGCTATTAAAAATAGCGTTGTTGACATGACTGAACCTTGCGGTATGCCGTTTTGTAGGGTTCTAGATGAGCTCAATGCTCCTTTGCAAAACACTTTAATTTTCCTATCGGTCAGGAAGTCTTTAACGAAGCTCAGAATGCGACCGTCAAAACCCCATACTTTCATTTGCTTTAAGATTGGTAGTCTCCACGTCCTATCGAAAGCTTTGGACAGGTCCAGCGAGACCATGTCTAGGTGGGCATTTTGCCTTGTGGCTGTATTAATTATACTCTCGACGTGTGCTAGGTAGGTGGTTGTACTTTTGCCTCTTCTAAAAGCATGTTGTCTTTCGTTTAACAGGTTTCTGTACTCTAGCTCATCAATGAGTCTTCTGTTGACCATTCTTTCTAATGTTTTGCCCACACAACTAAGGAGGGTTATAGGTCTATATCCATCTGGGTTCATGGTGTTGCTGCCTACTTTGGGAATGGGTATGATAATACCTTCTTTCCATTTTCTTGGTATTTTGCCGGTATGCCATACTTCGTTAAGTGTTTTTAGTAGTATAGCTTTACCCTTAATTGGAAGATTTTGTAGTAGTGGATAGGTTATATTATCTTCACCTGGGGATTTTCCTGTGGCACTGTTCAGTGCCCATAGGAGTTCTTTCATGTCGAAGCTTCTGTTGTAAATTTCATTATTTTCACTTATTTTTATATCCACTGTTTTCTCCTCGTTCTCTTTGAAGTTTCTGAAGGAGGTCTCGTAGACCTCATCTGACGATACTTTAGTGAAGTGCTTGGCAAGTTCTTCTGTTATGATGTTATTGTCATCTGTTATTTTTTGGTCAATATTCATTATTATTCTCTCACATTTGTATTCTCCTTTACATGCTCTAACTTTAGCCCACATGCTGGAGCTGCTTGTGTTTGGGGAGATCCCTGCTAGGTATTCCTCCCAGCTCTTTTTTCTTGCCGCCTTTATTATGGTTCTTGCTTTTGCTCTCTCTATTCTGAACTTTTTCGCGTTTTCCTGGTATTCAGGTGAGGAAGGGTTGGAGTTCTTCAACTTCCTGAGTGCCTTTTTACGGCTTTTTATGGCTTGGTGTACTTCGCTGGTCCACCATGGGACCTCTCTCTTTGGCTTGTAGCCAGTTGTTTTCCTCATGCTTTTGCTAGCCGCAGTTGTTATGATATCTGTTAGTCCCAGGGGGTCTATACTTTCTATACCTGTTAAGGCACGTTCGATTTCACTCTCATATTTGTTCCAGTTAGCTGCTTCTGTTACCCATCTTTTCCTTCTTGTGGGAAGTACTGTTGTTTGGCCATGTTTTTGTAGTAAAATAGGGAAGTGGTCGCTTCCTCTTGTGTCTTCGTCAGTTCTCCATAAATAGCTGTTGGGCAAATTATGCGAGGCTATCATCAGGTCTATTGCCGATGGTTTACCAGAGGTTGGGTGCATCCTAGTCGGATTACCTTCGTTTAGTATTTTCCATCGATGTTTATCTGTCTCCTCAAGGAGGAGATTGCCTCTTGTATCGTTTTTGTATGATCCCCAATTTTCGTTGTGGGCATTGAAATCGCCCACTAGTATGTACGGTTGTGGGAGTTGTCTCGCAATGTGTGTTATTTCTGCAATTATGGCCCTTTCATATTCGATGTTTGTATAGTGTGGCGATATATATATGTTTGCGATCGTAAGTTTTAGTGGGAGGTGTATAGTTACTGCTACGACTTGCACCTTATCGATCCCACTTACATCTATCCACTTATGGGGTGCGTCGTGGAGTACTCCCAATGCAACCCCGTTTTTGTTTGGGTGACTGTGATCGTTGTATATTTTCCAGTCATATTGACCACCTAGTACATTTTGCGGTATTTTGGGTACCATTGTTTCTTGAAGTGCAATGATGGATGGATAGTGTTCGTTTACTAGTATTGGGCTGTTTCAAAAGTTTATGATTTGCTCAGCATCTACTATCCTACACGCGAATGATATGTCCACCCATACCTATCATCGCTCACGCACCGTGTTACAGTCGAATACGACCCATCCACATGCCTATCTTATGTCTAGCATAAGGCATCTCAAGTGTTGAGAAAGTTCGTGCACCTCGAGGAAGGTTCTTTTGAAACAAATCAATAGAAGCCATCCTATGCGCGATCAGTGTGACTACCCGCACATATCATCGCTCACGCACACCGTTGCAGTCGAATGTGACCCATCCACATGCCTATCTTATGTCTAGCATAAGGCATCTCAAGTGTTGAGAAAGTTCGTGCACCTCGAGGAAGGTTCTTTTGAAACAAATCAATAGAAGCCATCCTATGCGCGATCAGTGTGACTACCCGCACATATCATCGCTCACGCACCACGTTGCAGTCGAATGTGACCCATCCACATGCCTATCTTATGTCTAGCATAAGGCATCTCAAGTGTTGAGAAAGTTCGTGCACCTCGAGGAAGGTTCTTTTGAAACAAATCAATAGAAGCCATCCTATGCGCGATCAGTGTGACTACCCGCACATATCATCGCTCACGCACCACGTTGCAGTCGAATGTGACCCATCCACATGCCTATCTTATGTCTAGCATAAGGCATCTCAAGTGTTGAGAAAGTTCGTGCACCTCGAGGAAGGTTCTTTTGAAACAAATCAATAGAAGCCATCCTATGCGCGATCAGTGTGACTACCCGCACATATCATCGCTCACGCACCACGTTGCAGTCGAATGTGACCCATCCACATGCCTATCTTATGTCTAGCATAAGGCATCTCAAGTGTTGAGAAAGTTCGTGCACCTCGAGGAAGGTTCTTTTGAAACAAATCAATAGAAGCCATCCTATGCGCGATCAGTGTGACTACCCGCACATATCATCGCTCACGCACCACGTTGCAGTCGAATGTGACCCATCCACATGCCTATCTTATGTCTAGCATAAGGCATCTCAAGTGTTGAGAAAGTTCGTGCACCTCGAGGAAGGTTCTTTTGAAACAAATCAATAGAAGCCATCCTATGCGCGATCAGTGTGACTACCCGCACATATCATCGCTCACGCACCACGTTGCAGTCGAATGTGACCCATCCACATGCCTATCTTATGTCTAGCATAAGGCATCTCAAGTGTTGAGAAAGTTCGTGCACCTCGAGGAAGGTTCTTTTGAAACAAATCAATAGAAGCCATCCTATGCGCGATCAGTGTGACTACCCGCACATATCATCGCTCACGCACCACGTTGCAGTCGAATGTGACCCATCCACATGCCTTCAGGCATCCGAAAATTTTTTAATGAAAAAAAGAGAAGTCACCACATGCAGCACTAAGCTGCAGTAGGACTTCTCTTCTAACCACAACAACCGTACACGTACCCCATCCACATGCCTATCTCCGACACTCGGCATGGACCTTCAAGTGCCCGAAAATGTTTAAATAAAAAAAAGAGAAGTCACCACATGCAGCACTAAGCTACAGTAGGACTTCTCTTTCAAACACAACAACCGTACACGTACAAGGCCAACCTTCAAGCATGGGTAGTCTGAGAGGATCGAAGTGTACACCTCTCTGCAACTCGCAACTCCCAGCCTGTAAACCTATCGTTTGTAGGAGGTCTCAGGTGTCCAGATGCCACGCAACACGGTGGACACGCAAACGCGCACCACCTCTACGTGCTGGGCTCATCCCTTTTCGCTCGCAGCTACTCAGGGAATCCAGTCACACATCATTTGAGGCCTATAAGAACAATCTCATGTATGGAGAAGATGGAACACACAAAGACTTTCATCTTGGGACGTGTGTTCATCAAGCCGTGCGCCGGGGCCTTCGCACGTTTGACTATCTTCAATGTTTTTCCACCACCGAAGGCCGAAAAACACCATTACGCATATACGCTACCTAAGCAGCGCATATAGTTAAATTGGTAAATATAGGCGGCACTCAAAAATGTGTACATCGCACAATGATTGTACGATGTGCAATATGCGTTCAACTTGTCGGTGTTCATGTGTCCTGCAGTTCACATTCTGACGCGCAATTTGCTGCGGTCTTCATCGATCCACGAGCCGAGTGTAGTCACACATCATTTGAGGCCTATAAGAACAATCTCATGTATGGAGAAGATGGAACACACAAAGACTTTCATCTTGGGACGTGTGTTCATCAAGCCGTGCGCCGGGGCCTTCGCACGTTTGACTATCTTCAATGTTTTTCCACCACTGAAGGCCGAAAAACACCATTACGCATATGCGCTACCTAAGCAGCGCATATAGTTAAATTGGTAAATATAGGCGGCACTCAAAAATGTGTACATCGCACAATGATTGTACGATGTGCAATATGCGTTCAACTTGTCGGTGTTCATGTGTCCTGCAGTTCACATTCTGAAATTGAAACACGGGTTGAAATTTGAAACACACACTTGGAGAGTACGTTCGCATGTAAACATACGATGTACAGGCCACTCCTGGGTTCTTAGAACCCATCGCACTTGCAGAATGAACATCACGCCGGTTTCATCACTTGGGACGTATTTTTGTCATCATTCGTCCAAAGACCGTGTGATCGGCTTAACCTTTAGCTCACTAGTATGGGGACTCGCCAGGGGGCATCTGTACGTTCACATGCGCACATGCGAAGTACGAGACACCGCACCTAGTCCAACAGATGAGATCTATAACGCCGGGTCTAGTAGTTTCGAGCCGCGCACACACTGCAAGGTATGGCCCCTACAATAGGATGAAAGTTCGAAGGCCCCGGCCCTTCATCCAAGTAGTAATACCTTTAGTGCAGTAAGGAATGGGAATCCCATCATCGATCCAAAGACCGAGACGATCAACCCTTTCCTTCCAATCCCATCTCACTAGTATGGGGACTCGCCAGGGGGCATCTGTACGTTCACATGCGCACATGCGAAGTACGAGACACCGCACCTAGTCCAACAGATGAGATCTATAACGCCGGGTCTAGTAGTTTCGAGCCGCGCACACACTGCAAGGTATGGCCCCTACAATAGGATGAAAGTTCGAAGGCCCCGGCCCTTCATCCAAGTAGTAATACCTTTAGTGCAGTAAGGAATGGGAATCCCATCATCGATCCAAAGACCGAGACGATCAACCCTTTCCTTCCAATCCCATCTCACTAGTATGGGGACTCGCCAGGGGGCATCTGTACGTTCACATGCGCACATGCGAAGTACGAGACACCGCACCTAGTCCAACAGATGAGATCTATAACGCCGGGTCTAGTAGTTTCGAGCCGCGCACACACTGCAAGGTATGGCCCCTACAATAGGATGAAAGTTCGAAGGCCCCGGCCCTTCATCCAAGTAGTAATACCTTTAGTGCAGTAAGGAATGGGAATCCCATCATCGATCCAAAGACCGAGACGATCAACCCTTTCCTTCCAATCCCATCTCACTAGTATGGGGACTCGCCAGGGGGCATCTGTACGTTCACATGCGCACATGCGAAGTACGAGACACCGCACCTAGTCCAACAGATGAGATCTATAACGCCGGGTCTAGTAGTTTCGAGCCGCGCACACACTGCAAGGTATGGCCCCTACAATAGGATGAAAGTTCGAAGGCCCCGGCCCTTCATCCAAGTAGTAATACCTTTAGTGCAGTAAGGAATGGGAATC